>NC_057812.1:251792607-251795574 GCF_018294505.1 Triticum aestivum
GTGTATCTATTCTTCAATACGCTGATGATACAATACTCTTTATGGAGCACGATTTGGCCAAGGCGAGAAATATGAAGTTGTTACTATGCCTCTTTGAACAATTATCGGGGTTGAAGATCAATTTCCATAAGAGCGAGTTGTTCTGCTTTGGGAGAGCCAAAGACGAACAAGAGTCTTATAGGCAATTGTTTGGGTGCGAGTTGGGAAGTTTACCTTTCTCCTACCTTGGCATTCCGATACATCATCGTAGGCTAACTAACAAAGAGTGGAAGTGTGTCGAGGATCGATTTGAGAAGAAACTGAGCTGCTGGAAGGGTAAGCTCATGTCATACGGAGGCCGGTTAATCTTGATTAACTCGGTGCTCACAAGTATGCCTATGTTCCTCTTATCTTTCTTTGAAGTTCCAGTGGGTGTTAGGAAAAGACTGGACTTTTATCGATCACGTTTCTTTTGGCAGGGTGATGAGCACAAAAGAAAATACCGGCTTGCTAAGTGGGATATTATCTGTCGACCCAAAGACCAAGGTGGGCTTGGTATTGAGAATCTAGAGGTTAAGAACAGATGCCTTCTTAGTAAGTGGTTGTGGAAGCTCGCGTCCGGTACTGAAGCAATGTGGGCGCAAATCATTCGCAGCAAGTACCTCCAGACTAGAACGTTATCGCAGGTATCAGTTAGGCCGACTGATTCGCCTTTCTGGAAGGGACTAATGAAAGTCAAAGTATTACTGTTTAATAGGACAAAAGTGGTCCTTGGAAATGGTGCTACTACACGTTTCTGGGAGGATTCTTGGCTGGGTGACTCGCCCTTGGCTATGCAGTATCCTTCTTTAATCGTATTGCGCAACGACGAGAGGTGTTCGTGGCAACGGTATTTCAAACTATCCCCCTTAATATTCAGTTTAGACGGTCGCTAGTGGGCAATCGTTGGGAGGTTTGGCTCCAGTTAGTAAGGAGACTAATGGAGGACTAATGGAGGTCCAACTCTCTGACCAACCTGATGTATTACGCTGGAAGTTGACCAAGAATGGGGTATTTACAGTGAGGTCAATGTATCTTGATGTTATTAACTCAAGTTCTATTCCAACGTCCAAAAAGGTATGGGATGTTAAAGTTTCTTTGAAAATAAAAGTGTTTATGTGGTTTGTGCATAAACAAGTCATTCTCACAAAGGACAATTTGATAAAGCGTAATTGGACAGGACCTACTAGGTGTAGTTTCTGTGATCGAGATGAGACAATTAAACATCTCTTTTTTGATTGCCCGCTAGCTAAGGTTCTATGGCAGACGGTGCATATTGCCTTTAATATTACTCCACCCACCACGGTTACCGCTTTATTTGGGACTTGGCTTAATGGGATTGATTCTGCATTAGCAAGGCATATTCGGGTGGGAGTTTGTGCGTTGATGTGGACCATCTGGTTGTGCAGAAATGATTTGGTTTTTAACAGAACACCACGAATTCATTTTTTGCAGGTTCTATTCCGAGCTACGGCTTTGATCCGTTTGTGGTCGTCACTCACTCCGATGGAGGCCAGGGAGTATTTGGTTACTGGGTCTACCCGATGGGAGATGGCTGCTCGGGTTATCTTCAACCGGTTTGGATGGCAGTCATGTAATAGGATAGGCAATTAGTTTTCCTATCTTCTTTAGCCAGCCGGTTGTGGCATTTTATTTCTGGCTAGTCTGTGTGTCGATATGGGCTGCATTTTCTTTGTTTGATTTTGAGACTATGGAACCTTGTATGCACACTTTGCTGCTTTGGTTAATAAGAGGGCCGTATGCATCATTCTTGATGCAGAGGCCGGGGTACCCCCTTTTCGAAAAAAAAAGGAGAAGTACTGCCTTCAGCAATTGTTTGAATCTTATTATCTTCATCAGTCTTGTCAGTTTGAGATCCGTGGCTTTTGTTCCTTGGTGGTGATGCAACGCTTCTGGCTGGAGGATCCTTCTCTGGAAGTGACAAATAGAGTTCACTGAAATCAACGGGTTTAGGATCACTAGGCGGGCACCTTTGGCAGGATGTGGTCTCAAACAGCTGACCCCGAAAAAGAGAAACGTGAAATGTAGGAAACACTTCACCCCCTTGTAAGACATGACTACCGTTTTCCTCCTCCACCTCCGCATCCACAGCATTGATTAAAGACAGAAGGAACTCATGGCTGTCTTCCATCTTCCAGGGCTCAAACCGATTCGGATAACGGTCAAGCATAGCTGTCAGTATCATGCATGGGTCCAGCATGCCTCTGGCATCAGTCGAAATGCGTGTCTCTACGAACAACTGCTGCAGGCGCAGACCAATGCTCCCCAAATGAGCATCCTGACTTCGAATCTTTGTCCTCAGCTTACCAAGCGCAAGGAGGCACTGCAGCGTTGCATTCATGTAGCATGTTTCTCCATGGTTCGGCATCCCTCTGATAACGTGGCCATCACCATTAGCATACCCAGACGCAACATCGTCCATTGCAATTCTGGGCACCCTTTGGCACTCATCCTTTGCAATGCCGGACACCGATCCCCAGCCATCCTTTGCAACGCTATCCCCCGGCATCTGCTGATCCTTTTCGTTTCTGGCCGCCACTGCATAGTCATCTTCGCTCCAGTCACTGAGCCTCATAGGGCGTTCACACAAGAAGCAGTATCTGTCAGTTGTATAGATAGAACCCCCGCTCGCCCACGTCCTGCATGCCCTTGCATGTCCCTGTACACGATCACCACGATCGACCTCGCGCCCTCGCTATCACCCGGCGCTCTTTCTGTACCTCCCCTATATAAACAGAGATCACACGCAGCACCACCCAAGGTGGATTTGCTCATTCTTTCTCCCGAATACATGGTATCAGACGCTGGACCCCTCTCTCGTCTGTAGCCCTCTTCCGCTGCCCACTTCCTTTTCAACTGCATCGCCGAGCCATGTCGATGCCACCACCTCCCCCACCTCCTCCCCCACGTCCCGGCAGCGGCCCTGGC
>NC_057812.1:251796104-251803080 GCF_018294505.1 Triticum aestivum
GAAGTGATGTTCCAGAAGCAGGCGGTCGGTGACCACCTCACCGGGCCGCCGCGGCCGCAGGACCCCTACTGGCTCCAGGACGATGCCCACATCGTCTCCTGGCTGTACAACTGCGTCACTCCCGAGGTGTTTGGCCTGATCCACCAGCGCGGCGCCACGGCCGCCGCCGTCTGGAGCTCCATCTGCAGCCTCTTCCTGGAGAATGCCGAACATCAGGTGGTGGTTCTCTCCACCGAGTTCCGGCGCATCGAGCAAGGCGGCTCCTCCATCCTCTCCTTCTTCGCGCGTCTCAAAGACTGCGCCGACCGCCTCGCCGAGCTCGGGGCCGCTGTCGACGATCGCGACCAGGTGCTCAACATGATCCGTGGGCTTCACCCCCGGTTCAGGTATGCCATCCCGATTCTCACCATGCAGACGCCCTTCCCGTCGCTCCTGTGTTGCCGTGCCTTTCTTCTTCTCGAGGAGAGCCGGCTCGCCGCCGACACCAACACCGACACGGCTCTCCACGCTGCTCGGGCCCCCGTCAACACCAACACCCCTGGGGGCCCCGCTGCTGCCAGACAGGGCGGCGGCACCAACCGCGGTCAAGGCGGTGGTCGACGCGGCCGCGGGAGGGGCAACAACTCTGGCAGGGGCACCCAAGCACCTCACCCCGCCGCTCCCCCACCCGCTCCATGGACCGGCATGGTGCATGCCTGGCCTATGCCATGGCGCCCCCACGCTCCCGGCACCGGCATTCTTGGGCCACGCCCCGGAGGGGCTGCTCCGTTCGCCGGCTCGGCCACGCACCACAACACTGCCCCGCCCACTGCATGGTACCCTGCAGTGCCTCCACACCCGCTCTACAACGCCGCGCCCGCGCCTGCTCCCCCGCCTCCGTCCTCAACCTCGGCATGGGACCAGAACGCCCTCATCGCCGCGCTCAACAACATGATCGTGCAGCAGCAGCAGCCGTCTCCCCCGAGCACCGACTGGTACCTGGACACGGGTGCCTCGTCCCACATGGCGTCGTCGTCAGGTATTCTCTCCTCCGCCCATCCTTGCTCCTCTCATCGCATAGTAGTCGGCGACGGATCGTCGCTTGCAGTAACGCACACCGGTCACACCGCCATCCCTACATCCACCTCCCCGCTCCACCTCAATAACATCCTCGTCTCTCCTCATCTCATCAAAAACCTCCTCTCTGTTAAAGCTCTTACTCGCGATAACCCAGTTAATGTGGAGTTTGACGATCTTGGCTTCTCTTTCAAGGATCGAAGAACGAGGACGGTGATCCTCCGCTGTAATGATGCCGGCGACGAGCTCTACCCCATGCCGTACACGCCACCGACCCATGCTCACCATGCGCTCGCCGCGGTCTCGCGAGATCTATGGCACCAACGCCTAGGTCATCCCGCCGTCGACTCCCTCGACCGGACCCTGCGCCCCTCCGCCATCACCCCAGAACCCAGAACCATCGGCGTGTGTCAGGCGTGTCAGCTCGGCAAAAGCACTAGACTACCTTTTAGTTCATCATCACATGTTTCTTACTTTCCGTTTCAGCTTGTACATAGTGATGTTTGGACCTCCCCCGTACCTAGCAAATCTGGTTGTCAATACTATCTACTGTTACTCGACGACTACAGTCACTTTGCATGGACATTTCCTCTTCGCCACAAATCAGAAGTTTTCCCTACTATACGTACTTTCATCGCTTTCATCAAAAACCACTTCAATCTCCCTGTCCTCACGATCCAAACAGACAACGGTAGAGAGTTCGACAATGCATCATCCCGTGCCCTTTTCGCCTCACTCGGCATTGTCCTGCGCATGTCATGCCCATACACATCTCCACAGAACGGGCGCGCCGAACGCGCACTCCGTACACTCAACGACATCGCCCGCACACTCCTAACCCATGCGCATATGCCGTTCTCCTACTCGGCAGAAGCACTGCAAACCTCCACCTTTCTGCTCAACAGACGGCCGTGCCGGCCTCGCCACGACCAGACACCATTCTTCCTGCTGTACGGTGCACACCCCGACTACACAGCCATGCGGGTTTTTGGGTGTCTATGCTTCCCCAACATCACAGCCACAACCCCGCACAAGCTCGCCCCGCGCTCGGCGCCATGCGTCCTCCTAGGCTATGCCACTGATCACAAGGGATATCGATGCCTCAACCCCGCAACCGAGCGAGTGATCATCTCCCGTCATGTCGTCTTCGACGAGCATCGTTTTCCTTTTCGCGATCACGCCAGTACTCCGTCACCCGATCCCACTCCCTCCCTCGACGACGAGCTCGTGCTCCCATTCATCCCCCGGCGGCCTTGCACTGCGCGCGCACGGTCAGCCGCTGCTCCAGACCACCCTACTGACACGGTGGTCGCTCGCTCCCCTCCCGCCAACACCGCTCCGCCCGCACCTCCCTCGCCCGCAGCGCCCACACCACCAGCCGCTCCGGCCGCCCCTCCCGCGCCCGCACCTCCACCGCCCGCGCCGCCACAACCACGACGCCGCGCCGCGACCATCCCAACCCACCCCATGACTACGCGTGCTCAGGCTGGCAAGTTCTTGCCCAACCCCAAGTATGCTGACAGTCTCTCTGCCACCGTTGCCGACACCGCCATCTCGCCCATACCTCGATCGGTGCGCTCTGCTTTGCAAGATCCTTGTTGGCTGTCTGCTATGCAGGTGGAGTACCGGGCGCTGATGGAGAACGCAACCTGGCGGCTCGTACCACGCCCACCCGGCGTCAACGTCGTCACCGGAAAATGGCTGTTTCGCCACAAGTTCAAGGCGGACGGGGCGCTCGAACGGTACAAAGCACGCTGGGTCCTGCGCGGGTTTTCCCAGCGACCTGGCGTGGACTTCGACAGTCGTTCTCTCCCGTCGTCAAGGCCGCCACGATCCGCGTCGTGCTCACCATTGCCGCCGCGCGCAACTGGCCAGTCCATCAAATGGACGTCAACAACGCCTTCCTCCACGGGCGTCTCGCCGAGCGCATCTACTGTCAACAACCTGCGGGCTTCGTCGACAAGCACCACCCCGATCACGTGTGCCTCCTCAACAAGTCGTTGTACGGCCTCAAACAGGCGCCACGCGCGTGGTTCGCCCGGTTCGCGGCCTTCGCGCACCAGCTCGGCTTCGTCAGCTCACGCGCGGATCCCTCGCTGTTCGTACTCCACTGCAGCGCGGGCGACGCCTACCTACTCCTCTACGTCGACGACATCGTCCTCACGGCCTCGTCGACGACTCTCCTCCAACACCTGCAGAGTCAGCTCTCCGGCGAGTTCTCCATGAAGGACCTCGGCCCCCTCCACTACTTCCTCGGGATTGCCGTCACCCGCACGGAACATGGCTTCTTCCTCTCCCAACAGAAGTACGCTGAGGACCTGCTCGAGCGCGCCAACATGACGTCCTGCAAGCCACTGCCCACGCCTGTCGACACGCACGGCAAACTCTCTGCTGTCGACGGCGCGCCGGTTCCGGACCCGACCGAGTACCGAAGCATCGTGGGTGCCCTCCAGTACATGTGCATGACGCGCCCTGACATCGCTTATGCGGTGCAGCAATGCTGCCTTGTCATGCATGACCCGCGCGCACCGCACCTCGCCCTCGCCAAACGGGTGCTGCGCTACCTGCGGGGCACCACCTCTCATGGTCTCCATCTCCAGCGCGCGCCGTCGCTCGACCTGGTGGCCTACTCCGACGCGGACTGGGCCGGCTGCCCCGACACACGCCGCTCGACGTCCGGCTACGCCGTGTACCTCGGCGACTCCCTCGTCTCCTGGTCCTCAAAACGCCAGGCCACCGTGTCCCGCTCGAGCGCGGAGGCGGAGTACCGCGCTGTCGCCAACGCCGTTGCAGAATGCTGCTGGCTTCGCCAACTCTTGGCAGAGCTCTCCATTCCCATGCCCAAAGCGAGCGTGGTGTTCTGCGACAACATCTCCTCGGTGTACATGTCCGCGAACCCAGTTCACCATCGGAGGACGAAGCACATAGAGCTGGATATCCACTTCGTCCGCGAGCAAGTGGCGCTCGGCAAGCTCCGCGTACTCCATGTGCCAACCCAGCAGCAGTTCGCGGACGTGCTCACCAAGGGGCTCCCCACTACGGCGTTCCAAGATTTTCGTTCCAGTTTATGCATCCGTCCACCGGATGCTTCAACTGCGGCGGGGTGTCAGTTGTATAGATAGAACCCCCGCTCGCCCACGTCCTGCATGCCCTTGCATGTCCCTGTACACGATCACCACGATCGACCTCGCGCCCTCGCTATCACCCGGCGCTCTCTCTGTACCTCCCCTATATAAATAGAGATCACACGCAGCACCACCCAAGGTGGATTTGCTCATTCTTTCTCCCGAATACAGTATCCCAAATTCGGTTCATCGCACCACTGAGCAACCCAATGCTGGTGCTCGCCGGCGTGCCAGCGGGCGTGTCCCTGCGGATCATCCCTGTCCACCAGCCACCCAGAGCAGAAGAAATAGGCGCAGTCTATGCACTTCATCATCCCTTGGTCGTCCTCACTGGCTCCCTCCCAGGTCGTCTTGCAATTACGACGCTGGCACTTCCGAGGCTCCTTGAGGACCTGGTTTGCGACCTTGAGATCATGTACCACCATATCCAGGTCGAAGAGTATGTGGTCGCACCGCCCGCTGTCGTCCATACTGTCGCTGCTGGTCCCCGCCTCCGCTTCCCCGGACGATGGCCACTCGCCGCTCGAATCCGTCGGAGACGCAGGCGCGTCGCTGCATCCAGGACCAGCCAGCGGGTCCAGGCGCGGGGATTTCTGCGGGCTGTCGGACGCCTCCTCCGCCCTCTCCCTCTTCTCCTCTACCATCACGCCTGTCGCCTGGAAACTGAGTAAGAAACAACAAGAATGAGTCAAGTGAATTCTGAACCCCCAAACCAGAACCGTACGGACAAGAGATTGAACCAAGGACGAGAAACAAACAGACGAAATTTGCTGAAGCCAAAACCCTGAAGAATCGCAGCTAGCATCAAGAGTTAGCAGCGCCTTGAAATTTGCTGAAGCAAAAACTCTGAAGAATCGGAGAACGAGAAAAAACTCCACGAACAAGTCGAAGAAATCCAACATTCCGCTAGCGAGCAACAAGAGTTAGCAGCGCTATGAACTTTCCTGAAGCGAAAAAACCTGAAGAATCGGAGAACGAAAAAAAAACTCCACCAACAAGTCGAGAAGAAATCCAACATTCCGGTAGCGAGCGTCAACCATCAAGAGCTTCGCAACTTAATTACGGCGGAAAAGCAACCGAGAACGCCAGCGAGGCGGAGGACAAGGGAAACCTCCCCCGTCAACACACGACGAATCCGAGCATTGCGGCGGAGAAACACACAAGAGCGGCGCCGCGGATCCGATTCGAGGACCGAGACAAACCCACAAGTCCACCAACACCACGGGAGGATCAAGCAAGCAAGCAAGCACGCGCGCACCCAGCGACGCGACGGAGCGGGGTTCCGGGGGGGAGGCGAGGCTTACCAGGAGACGGCGAGGGAGAGGGCCTCGGAGGAAGAACCCGAGGAGCCGGAGGAGGCGTCCGCGACGAGGCCGAGCGAGGGTGGAGGAGGAGGGAGGTGGGGAGGAGCGGGAGGCGGTTTTGCTGGTCGGGGACGGTGGCGCCGGGGCGGGTTTGTTGGGCTGGCTGAGGAAATGTTGCGGCCGCGTGCCGGGTTTGGACTTTGGACCCCTTGAGGCCTTGTTTGGTCAGGAAGGTTTTCAAGCCCCAAAGGGGTTGGGGATTTTGGAAGATTTGGTGAATCCCTTCTCTTCACCAAATCCCCTCAAATCCCCCCCAAACCTCTCTCCCGTCCTAATCCTTTTCCTCATCTATAATATTAAGTGTTTGGCATTTAGAGGTTGAGAATTTTGCTTCAGTTTTCTTCCATCATATATAAATGACTTGTGGCTCTTATATCCTATTCCATCCGTCCGGAAATACTTGTCATCAAAATGAATAAAATGAGATGTATCTAAACGTATTTTAGTTTTAGATACATCCTCTTTTATCTATTTTGATGACAAGTATTTTCAGACGGAGGGAGTATAATTTTACTCCATCACAGCACACGTGTGGAATAAATTACTATAATTCTCAATCTTTACTAGTACAACATGAACAACCATATAGTGCATCAACTAGTACGGGAAGCAAACAAAAAAATCTTTTAATGCTCAAAGGACAGACTCCATCCCAAGCCTCATTGTCATATAAACAAAGAACATCAAAGGCTAGCAAGCATCAGGATGTAACACCATCACCCATTTTCTTAACAACAACGCAATCATTTTTGATGACTTTGGATCAAATAAAACAATAATATATTATCTGGGCTAAAGAAAGAGAATCGTGACAGCATTTCACAACAGTTCCTCATATCAGTTCACGACAGAAGTTCATAAATTTTGATCATTTCGCTCGCCTTTACTTTGCACTCTTGGGAGCGAACTTCCTCCTTGGCTGAAAATAAGATTTAATCATCATTTTTTGTTGAACCAAAAAGTATAAAATCATGAGCTTGCAGTGTATGTAATAAGTAATAATACAACAAATTTTAGCTGAACAAAAATATATAAAGCCCCAGCTAGCTTATTACTACTGGATACAGAATAGTCCATAGCTAGCTCATGTAAAAGTCCACCTAGCTACCTCCAGTGAAGCAAACATAGTACAATGCAGTGTGACATGTACAAAGCTGGAGAGAGAAAGAAGAAATTTCTATATAGACCGAATACTTGTTCTCTACATACCGAAAATACTTATTCCATAACACATATGTTATACTTATACATTAATATGCACATGGGTCGACCAATTCCAAAATATGGTTTCAATCGCATTGCTCACAACTAAATTTATGTGGCCAACATACTAAAGAGGGAAAGTTGTAACTACTATTTCATACCAACAATTCACAATCCCACAACTACATATGAGAACCATGATGCTTCGCAGGGAACGGGGGAGGGGGG
>NC_057812.1:251803592-251807127 GCF_018294505.1 Triticum aestivum
TAAACAACTACAAGTAGATAGTTAATAAAATGATATAACTAGTCCAATACTGAAATTAGGAGGAAAACACTTACAATCGTCAACTCATCCCAAAGATGTCCATCAGCTTGTATCATGCACCTAATTTCATCCCAATCAACTCCACTTTTGTTTACGTGCCTCCTTTAGCATTTTATAGTCTCTCTTCAATTCCTTTTCCTTCTCTTGAACTTGGGACTTTGAGAATTTGACATAACTATGTCTAGCATGGAATATTCCAACCATTAGATTCCAAATTTCACCATTCCATCCGTTCCGCCCTCGGTGATAAGTAGTATTATGCTGAAGAAGCATCTCCACCAAAGCCTTTTCAAGTTCTAGATTCCATTGGGCTCTGGATTTCAGATCTAAGGACATAGAAGAAGGATTACAGTTCTAAATTTGATTGAAAACAACCAGTTTTTCCCATACAAAAAGAAGAAAGACGAGCAAAAGATAACGTATTGTTGCTCAGTATACAAGTTTACATATAAGCATGCAACTGTGATCTCAATAGACAAGTTATAAAACTCAAAAGCCAAAGTCTGACAGATAGATGAAACATATAAATACTACATACTACTTCTCTATGATCCACAATTTTGTGCAACCAAATATCTAATATATGGACTGTCTTGAACTAATAAAGAGACATTGTAACAATAGGATATGAGAATACCATTTGGAGAATCCCTTTTGGTAATCTTTCGCGAATCCAGTTTTGCTCCAAGTGCAATTTTCCTTCCCCTTGCAGCTTGCACCAAGTTAAATTTGCTACTTGCATCCATATATATATTTCCTAATGGACATCGAGGTTATATGAATCAAGAGACATGAATCAACGAAGTGACAATGCAAAGGAAGCAAGATTAAACAGAGGTAAAAGAAGTGATGTATATCAGGGAAATGCTACTGATCTTAACACATGTTCTTCGGGCTTATGAGGCTACTTGCTACTTGCGTCCATATATAACTATTTTACTAGTTTGTACTATACCCTAATTAGTTCAGTCCCTTGTCAACTTAATTATGTGTAGGATCGAAAGTATGTCTAGAGGGGGGGTGATTAGACTACTTGACCAAATAAAAACTTAACCTTTTCCCAATTTTAGTTCTTGGCAGATTTTAGCTATTGTAGGACAAGTCAAGCAATCATCACACAATTCAAGCAAGCACGCAAAGAGTATATTGGCAGCGGAAAGTAAAGCATGCAACTTGCAAGAATGTAAAGGGAAGGGTTTGGAGAATTCAAACGCAATTGGAGACACGGTTGTTTTTCCCGTGGTTCGGATAGGTGGTGCTATCCTACATCCACGTTGATGGAGACTTCAACCCACGAAGGGTAACAGTTGCGCGAGTCCACGGAGGGCTCCACCCACGAAGGGTAATGGTTGCGCGAGTCCACGGAGGGCTCCACCCACGAAGGGTAACGGTTGCGCGAGTCCACGGAGGGCTCCACCCACGAAGGGTCCACAAAGAAGCAACCACCCACAAAGGGTCCACGAAGAAGCAACCACCCACAAAGGGTCCACGAAGTAGCAACCTTGTCTATCCCACCATGGCCATCGCCCACGAAGGACTTGCCTCACTAGCGGTAGATCTTCACGAAGTAGGCGATCTCCTTGCCCTTACAAACTCCTTGGTTCAACTCCACAATCTTGTCGGAGGCTCCCAAGTGACACCTAGCCAATCTAGGAGACACCACTCTCCAAGAAGTAACAAATGGTGTGTAGGTAATGAACTCCTTGCTCTTGTGCTTCAAATGATAGTCTCCCCAACACTCAACTCTCTCTCATAGGATTTGGATCTGGTGGAAAGAAGATTTGAGTGGAAAGCAACTTGGGGAAGGCTAGAGATCAAGATTCATATGGTAGGAATGGAATATCTTGGTCTCAACACATGAGTAGGTGGTTCTCTCTCAGAACATATGAGTTGGAATTGTGTATGTGTTCTGATGGCTCTCTCTACGAATGAAGAGGAGGTGGAGGGGTATATATAGCCTCCACACAAAATCCAACCGTTACACACAGTTTTCCAATCTCGGTGGGACCGAATCAAAAAACTCGGTCGGACCAAAAAGGTAAACCTAGTGACATTTATAGATTTTCGGTGCGACTGACATGCAACTCGGTAGGACCGATATGGTTAGGGTTTGGGCATAACGTAATCTCGGTTAGACCGATTACACAAACTCGGTGAGACCGAGTTTGGTAATAAGCTAACCAGAGAGTTGGTCAGGTAAACTCGGTGGGACCGATTTGCTCTTTCGGTGAGACCGAAAAGTTACAAAAAGGAAACAAAGAGTTTACACTGCAATCTCGGTGGGACCGATTTGCTCTTTTAGTGAGACCGAAAAGTTATGAAAGGGAAACAGAGAGTTTGCAATCCCATCTCGGTGAGACCGAGATCCCTATCGGTAGAACCGAATTGCTAGGGTTTGGCAGTGGCTTATGACAAGTGAAACTCGGTGGCGCCGGATAGAAAGAATCGGTAGGACCGAGTTTGGCTTAGGGTTTAGGTCATATGTGGATATGGGAAAGTAGTTGAGGGTTTTGGAGCATATCACTAAGCACATGAAGCAAGAGGCTCATTAAGCAACACCTCATCCCTCCTTGATAGTATTGGCTTTTCCTAAAGACTCAATGTGATCTTGGATCACTAAAATATAAAATGAAGAGTCTTGAGCTTTTGAGCTTGAGCCAATCTTTTGTCCTTAGCATTTTGAGGGTTCCACTTTCACATCCATGCCATGCCAATCATTGAGCTTTCCTGAAATAATCATCTTGGAATAGCATTAGCTCAATGAGCTATATGTTGTTATGAATTACCAAAACCACCTAGGGATAGTTGCACTTTCATTATGTCAGCAATAAATAGTACGCCAACTAATAAAATTTCTTGTATCAAGTTACTACTAATGATGTGTACATCCCATCCACGATTGAGTTCAGAACTAAACAACATGGTCATCTGGATTGATTTTGTAAACATGTTCATCTGAAAAAGCATACTTAACCGAATCAGAACAAAGACAAGTTTCAATATTATGCAAAAGCAAGAGGTATAGAACTACCATCCTATTTCTGCATGACACGAAAAAGAAAAAATAATCTTGTGCTTCCCATGATCCCTTGATACGATGTATTGTTCCTGCTGATATGTAGAGTCTAGATTCTGAAACTGAATCCTGTTTGGTTCATTCTATAAGGAATGAGAGCCAAGCATCAATTCAAGATGCCAATCTCTATCTATCAGCATGAACAAAGTTAACTACCATCCTGGTTCCAACACCAAGGTCAATCAAGACTGAAATTATAGCAAGTGATGTTTCCATTGCTAACTACAAAGGGAACACGAGACAATAATGCTGGTGGTGCTGGAAAGGGGAGAGCGGTGATGGCTCTCGGGTGAATCTAGTGTTGGGTACATTATAAGAGATTACATGGGCAGACTTGTTAGAGTTGAGGGCGTAAAACTCCATGCGTGTGCGAGTATCAAAGAGCGGTGATACACGCAT